>NC_073303.1:320756538-320758513 GCF_027595985.1 Sorex araneus | reverse complement strand
TTCTTCTTCTTCTTCTTCTTCTTCTTCTTCTTCTTCTTCTTCTTCTTCTTCTTCTTCTTCTTCTTCTTCTTCTTCTTCTTCTTCTTCTTCTTCTTCTTCTTCTTCTTCTTCTTCTTCTTCTTCTTCTTCTTCTTCTTCTTCTTCCTCTTCTTCTTCTTCTTCCTCTTCTTATTCTCCTCCTCCTTCTCTTCTCCTTCTCCTTCTCCTCCTCCTCCTCTTCCTCCTCCTCTTTCTCCTTCTCCTCCTCAAAATTAATATTAACAAAGTTAATATCTAAACTCCTCTACTCAAAGTAACCATACACCAGGCATGAATATTTACTTATAGGGATTTTATGTTATTATTATTATTATTTTATATTATGTATTGCTATTTTTTATTTCTAAAAGATGGATCTGAATAAGACTGAGGAAGTGATATTGAAATTGGAAAGCCTTCACCAGCAACCCTATATCTGGGATTTCCTACTTTTACTGCCAAGAATAAATGAAAAAATTTTCATATTGAAGATGGCATTCATGTTATATTACATTTTCTCCAGGCAGTGTCAAAGTAAGTAAAAACCATCTCTAATTATCAGTTATTTTAATTATCCTCTGAACTTTTAATGATAAGTATATGTGTATGAGTAATTATCTAATACAAGAGATAATTAATAATGTCTCCCTGATATTGCTGAAACTTTTGAATCTCCACTTGTGTCTTTTCCCTATGTGTATAAATATCTTACAGAGGTCCAATAATAGAGTCCATAGCATATTATTTATAACTTAAAATTAATATTAACATTTTATATGTTTAGTTCTCAAATGACTTTTGTTTTTGGCCACATACCAAATGATAATTAACAGATGCTTAGTACTGTATATTGGCAAGCCTTCATGCCACCATTTATAAAAACAATGTTTATTGAGATACCAGTATTTACACTATTGCTAATTATTACACAGAAACTCATTTCAACACCACAGTCATCTACTTACATTCACCACTGCCCCTCAGACCCCATTATCCCATGTAAATTCACTTCTATAGTCAAAATATTCAGTTAGATGCTTGGACCATTTGTTGTTCTCTTACTAGATTTCTTTTTTATCTGATATTTGAGGCAACTCTCTCTCTCTTAAGATGGTTAATTCTGGAATTTATCACAACTACTGAGAATATCCACCCACATGGCAATCTACCCGCAGTGTATTGGATATGCCAAAAAACAGTAACAAGTCTGCACAATGGAGAGATTACTGGTGCTCACTTGAGAAAACTGATGAACAAGGGGACAACAGTGCTACAGATAGTGCTAAACATTAATAGTTTACATGAGATTAATAAGTCCTAAACATACAAAATTTTGTATGAGTGAAGAGAGTTAAAAAGACTTTAAGGGGAGAATCCTGAACAGGCCTACAGAAGTACAAAAGTGTGTTTTATCCTAAGAAAAGGGACATTGTGTTTATGTTAGAAAATATTATAGATACTGCTTGAGTGTTTTTATTAAAAGTAAAGAGATTTAATAAAATCTTGTGATATTAAAATTTATCATGTACATTATGTTCCATACAAATAAGATGTTAATTTATTGTAGTAAATGTATAAACTCCATTAGCAGGGTAGGAATAAACAGACCAATTTTTCCTTTAGTTTGTGGGCCACACCTGTAAGTGCTCAGGGATGACTCCTGACATTTTGCTCAGGGATCACTCCTAGAGGTGCTCAGGAAACCATATAGTGCCATGGGTTGAAACTGGGTTGATTGCATGCAAGGAAGCCACCTTGCCCACTTTGCTGTTTGCTCAGGTCCCTACAAACTATTCTTAATTTAGTAGTGAGCAGCTATAAGTGCCATAAGTGAATGCCATACTCAATGGCAAGTGCTGAGCACTTTGTCTGCCTTTTAAAGAACTCCTTTGATGCTTCTTGCTGATTAATTCCAAAGCTATAAATTCAATAAGCTTTTTGTCTGTCCCTGAAGTTC